>NC_056725.1:1968025424-1968070424 GCF_019279795.1 Protopterus annectens | reverse complement strand
CATGGGCAGTTAGACTTTGTCAAGGTGGAGGTCATGATTGTTAAAACTGGTTGACCTTTTTGACACAGTCACCAAAGCCATGAATCCAGGTGACAATGCACACTGCCTACCTAGACCTGGCCAAAGACTTTGACAGTATTCCCCACTTGGCCATAATACATATACATTCCCACCTAGGCATCAGTCCATATGTCACCAGATGGGTAGCACACTGGTGCACTGACAGGACCCACATACTCCACATAGGGAAATATCCCCAAGCAGTAGAGCCATAACTAGCAGCGTAACCTGGTTTTCTGTGTGTGTGACTCTGTTATGTGTGATGTAGTCTTCTGAGATGCAGGACACAGCCATTGGGCTATGTTTGACTATGTTTGCAGATGATTGCATGATGGGTGCTGTCACTGGATTCCCTAGTGATGCGGACATCTGCCAACAGGGTCTCACACAGACACATGATTGGTACCAGAAACATGGCCTCATGCTGCATACCATGACATGCAGCATCATCCCCCTTGGGGAGAGTGACATCGCACATATTATCACAGTACTAACAACATCCTAAGCATGCAATCAGTCAAGACGGTTATGTGCACACAGGCTGATGCAACATGACATTTGCCCACCATGTTGCTTTCGTTGTAAGGAGAACCTTCTACATGGCCCACCTCATACATAATGGTATGTCATCCAGGGACATGGGGGGGGGTCACAGCATCCCTGTATTCCTCCCGAATAAGGACCATTATTGAGAATAATGCCCCTGTGGTCATTTACCTGGCAAAGCACATGCAGCAGCTGTGGAGATCACAGATGTTCCCCCTCAGGGAATACGAGGGCCTCATACATCTACTATACACAGATTAGCCTGTCCCTCTACCCAGTTTCATACAGACTCCTAAGAGGTGACCTCTGTCTGGCATACAAGATGATCATGGACTTCATCTTGATGGTACTGCTGCACAAATGCAAGTCAGGCTCCACTCTGTTAACTCGTACAAATCCTCTCAAGCTGGTTTCACATCAACAGGACTTTTTGGTGGGTCAGATGTGTGTCCCACACACTCAACCAGCTGTAGAATAGACACCATGTTCACATCAGCCAGAGTAGCTATTCTCACCTTTTTTAAGTGAGACCTGGATAACTGGATGGTTAACAGGACATACATACTAGGCATACCATCTGTGTCCCTGTTGGACTGGGGCATTGGGTGCTGACTTGCATACACATGGGCTAAACTCTGGGCTAGGCTTCTGAAGGCCTCAGGGCCAATAGGCTACTAACCTTGTATGATTCTAGGTATACCAGTTATGGCCCTGTGTGCTATGATGGACTGTGTTGTTATGTGTCCACTGCCATCACTGCCATCTACGGTGGTGTGGCCCCTATGGGCGACATACCCGTACCATGTCATACATCCAACATCCAACACATAGATGAGTGGTACCACAAGTGTATGGGGATAGTCCAGCAACATCTGTGCAACACAATTACAAACAGCACTGCAAAAATGTTGTAGAGTATCCTCCTTATGGGTGACTACAATCCACAGTACCTAGATGTTTGCAGAATGTGGACATGTGCCTGATTTATGTGGACCCTCTGCCAGACAAATGTGGATGTCTGGAAAATAGTTGTACAATATGCAGTGGCTGCTTACAGACTGTAGTGGATCTAGCTGCCACACATCAGACACCTCAGAAAACAGTTGTGGTACTTTTATATCTGGTACCAGGGACGTCGGGAGGCATACGCACTGTACTGATTTCAGTACAACTTATGTAGAAGGGGGGGTAGCATTTGAAATGTTCACTTTTTCATGCTTTATTGCACGATGACGTCAGCGCAGCCAGTCAGGAGCTCCGCACATGTATTTCAGGGCCGACCAGCCAGTAGAGCATCAGGGCAGTCAGTTCAAATGCTTTTGGAGGAAACGGGAGGAAGGATGTTGGTCTCACTTCATCATGCTGTCTGAGTGGGAAGCGGATTCGTTATGGTGGTCGGAAGCAGATCCGTTATGGTGGTCAGAAGCAGATCCGTTACGGTGGTCGGGGTGGTGAGTAATTGTGTGTGTGTGTGTGTGTGTGTGTGTGTGTGTGTGTGTGTGTGTGTGTGTGTGTGTGTGTGTGTGTGTGTGTGTGTGTGTGGGCAAGTGTATGTATGTTTGTGCTCATAGAAAAACTAACCGAGTATAAAATGTTAAAGGGAGTCATGACCATGCTACATTATTTGCAAGCGCTGGTTTGAAGATCCAGTTTTTAGTATAAGGTTTCCTGTAGGGTTTTTCTGAAAGTCCTTTTCATCACCATTAAATATTTTATTACTACTATTCTTTCAATGTTATTTCAAAGTCAGTGGGACAGTTATCAAACAGAGAGAGCGAGGGACGGAGTGTTGCAGCAGGAAAGAAACGCTGGTTGTTAATATTTTACAGACTATAATTTATGCTGATCCATGTATATGTCATTTGAGGTTATAAAAATGTATTTTTATTAGTATTGGATGGATCTGCTTTCCACATTTTTAGGTCTCATCATCAACATGTAGCTTTTAAGAGCTTTTTGATGTCTGAAATAAGCCAGGGGCATGCTGTGCTGTTTATTTTAACTCTCACTTATCTTTCTGGGAAAAAAGCAGTTTTATACTTATTTAAGAATGTTTAGTAGTATAGTTAGTGCTGTAAATGGGGTGTTGCCATTGCAAATTATAACCCAATTGATAGAGTTAGGATCTGTGCTTATAGTCTGTTGTAACTGGTCTGTGGATTGTACAGTAGCAATTATTTGTATATGTATATACAAAAAAAAAATACTTATGTAAGTGCTTGCACCTCTCACCCCCCCCCCAAGAACTCTACATATACTAATTTTGAGATTGCACAACAGTGGGGAAACCTCCTCACACTAATTACCCATGATGTCATTATGTTGCCTGCACTTATTTGGACTAGAAATGATTCAAAGAAATAGGATGTTCAATGATTTATAAAATGAAACAATAAATTGACCACCTAACTGTAACCCATATATATGTGTGTGTGTATAATTTCCCTACTCCCCTCTTTATGGCAGACGTGTAGAAGTGGTTTAATGCTTCAGCTTGTGCAGTTGTAGTTATTTTAGATACCATAAGCCTCCAATAAAATTCAAATTCTTTTAAAATGTTACAAAGTATCTCAGTTTTGCAAAGTGCATCTTTTGCTGCAGAGGCGCCTTCACCTACTGTGCCATTGACTTCACTTCTTGCACCACCTGTCTTAATATAATCAACACAAAGGTTACTGTACTGTTGTCCAGGGGCAAAACCCAGCTACATTGACCTCATTTGATAAATGCATATTTTGACCAACAACATTTGGCAAATGTCAATTCTTTCATCTGCTCTTTCAGTTCTTCTAATATCTTTATTGTGCTGCTGATGATAATTGTTATATCCTTTGAAGCAGATAAAATGCATCTAGGGTTTATGGTGTGCAACTATGTACTATGCTTTACATGACACTGTCCTTTACCATGCGGTGGTTACTACTCTCACTTGGTTCATTTTTCTGGATGTACTTCAGCATAACTTTAATCTAGTTGTGCTACAGTCTTGTCTGATATTAAGGGGCTTTATGAATCCAACCATCAGTCATTTTTGCATCACAATGATGACTTCATGACTACCAATTTTTTTATATGCAGGATATTTTATTTTACCCTCAAGCACATTTTTGGTTGTTATAATCATTGCCTTTGTAGCTAGACTTACACATGCTTTCTGCTTTATTTTATGCCTTTTATGAAGACTGATCATAAAAAACAAAATTGCTATAAATATAGATTATAACTGCTAGATCCCACCATAGTCAAAAGTAAGCATTTAATTCTGACACTGTCTGGTAGTATTAAAGGGAATTTCTACTGCTAAAGTCAATCATGACAGCTACTGCTCAGAGCATATCACATATGTAAATATCATGCTCATCTCTGAGACAGTTGATCAAAACCCTTTTCACAGAATGGAGTTCTGGCCATGCCACTTCATTCATGAAAACATTGTTTTATTTTTTGCTTGGTCAAAGTCCTGTCCCACACATACACTCAGATTATATATACTGCATGCACTCCTGAACTTCAAACGGGTTATAGGGTTGCTGTAGCTTAGGGAAAGGGGAAATACCACTGTGCAGCAAATTACCAAGAAAAATATGCTTTAACTAATAGGATGAAATGAACATGTTGCACCATTTTCAACCAGCTAATCTGCTCCATTTCTTTGTGTATTATGTTAATAAAAGAATATGTGTCCTCATTACTCGCATAGTGTGGACATTGTCTAATAATTTGTGATGCAGTAGAAAATGACTGCTAACTTTTCTTTTTTCCTGCCTTTGAGTGTCTGATTTTTTTTGATTAAGTATATTTTTTGCAAATTCTTGCTTTAATTTTATGTACTATTTGACCTTCCTTGTGTACTGTTGATGTACTCCATATGAATTTTCACCAAAGAAAGTTCACTGTTATTCATTGGAGTTTATCCACAAAATTGTTTGATTAGGCCTTTATGAAAACAGTGTCTTCTGCCTGATAAATCTAATGCTTTTTATGTGTTAACTAGTAAATTGCAAACACAAAATAACACTTTACAGAGTCTGTGCTGTCATTAGTATTCAGTGTTATCATTACATCAGTCATATCAGTGTTGATAACATTTGTACCTGTCTAATTTCATTGTAGTCTCCTGTCCTGAGTATATCTTCACAGAACTTCAGGACTGGAAGATTCAGAAGGCCATCTGTGTTATCTGTACCTGTTTTCTGTCATATTCTATTGTTGGTCATATGATCACACTATGCAAGTCCCTTAAACAATTTGCTATCTCTTAAGGAACTAAATATTTAAATTAGAGCCAAATATTTTGGTCATTGCTCATCTGTCCATTAATTCTCCAGTTAAGGACAGTATTCCTCACTGAACTTCCCAGTAATTCTCCAGTTAAGGATAATATTCCTCAATGAACTTCCCAGTAATTCTCCAGTTAAAGATGGTATTCCTCACTGATCTTCCCAGGGCAGTTAAGGCTTGTATTCCTAACTGAACTTCTTTCTATTCTTCACCATCTTTGCATACCGCTTATGTCATGATCACAACATAGTGCTGCATTAATAATACAAGTCCACAGGCACTGTCAGCCAGAACCACTGGGCTTAAGGCTTTACTGGCCATGGATTTTATTCTATAACAATGACGGCTTGCTTTGGAAGGTCATGACAAATTCTTCATATTCCTGAGAATATAGCAAGCCATTAACCTGATCTGCTAATGTGCCATTAGTGTCCACCTGTGTGATGTATGAAATAATTTCATGGTACACATCACCTTTGAGTTACTAAACAGAACTTGCATGTCATAAAGAGAACTGAAGTTGTGAAAGATGCTTTCTTTGTTAAGGCACATGTACCCCACAAACAGAGAATACTAAACAATACAAGAGCACTTGGCTTTCAACTGAAAATTCCCTATACAGCAGACACTCTATATTATATTACTGAAGAGGCATTACAGCGAATGCCTCTTCAACGACACTAAAAGAGCGAACCGTGAATTACGAGAATGGCCGTAGCTTGGCTGGGGAGGGGGGTAGCAGTTTGAGAGCTGTCAGTACAAATTTGAAAATCCTAGCTACACCCCTGTCTGGTACTATATGCATCCTTGTGGGTGACTACAATCCACAGTACACAGATGTTTGCAAAATATGTACATGTGCCTGATTTATGTGGACCCTCTGCCAGACAAATGTGGATGCCTGGAAAATAGTTGTACAATATGCAGTGGCTGCTTACAGACTGTATTGCATCTAGCTGTCACACACCAGACACCTCAGAAAACAGTTGTGGCACTTTAATATCTGGTACTATATGCATTCCCTCACGTTGCATGCTCAATATGTACACTCAGTTGCTGAGCTGGAGCCTGTGTCCCCTCTACTACTGGCTGTAACCTGCTGTCTTGCTGTAGGGGATTGACAGGTATGCTAGCCATAGCTCTCAGGTGATGATATACAGGTACTGAGTACACAGTGACCTAGTCAGAGTACATCAGGAACAGTCACGGACACCTGGACAATGTTTGAACTATGCCTGTGTGACATTCACAGAGTGAGAGGAGCAGACTGACAATACATCATGTGATATAGCAGCTGTATCCACCACTACTGATTGTCACTATTCTGTAATACACAATCCAGTCACATTCTTACATGAGCTGACCATTGCTGGGAGGACTCTGAGGCCAGAGCTCTGATCTATGTCACAGCAGACAAAGCCAAAAGGGAAGTCTGTAGCTGTTGGACAGCTGACTAACAGTGACATGTTATTCCAAGATATTTGCCACAGACCTGTACTGTTGTGATCCCTATTTCCCATGACTACATCCTCCATCTACATCCCAATACATGGGAAATACTATTACATATCTGGTATAGTGCTGTAGTCCTTTATATGCAGAAATCTTGTGGTAGAATGCTAGGATAATGCAGTCATCATCATAGAGAAAGTTACAGGCCTGTGTACCATAGGCAGCAGCTTGCCTTTTGTAGGCAATGGTCATGAACAGCTGATTGCCTGTGCACCAATCTGTGTCTCAGACTTGCTAATTACATTCAGAACAGCTGGGTTGCATTTTCATTAGCCAAAATCATGGCAACACAGTGCTGTATTTGAGGCCTTCGTGTAGTCCTTGGCCCTTTTCTTGGCCTGTGAGAAGGACATTATTGAGGTGTGGGGACTACAGCAACACAACCTACAACAACAGGATAGGTTGAAATGCAGTCCGTTGTTTGAATTTATGTGGTATGTCCACAGTTTTGCATGCTGTGTTTGGTCATTTTGAAGAGACTTTCTAATTATGTGACAGTTTACTGTTTAACAATGTGGGTTGAGGTCAGTAAGGAGGCAGACAGATGTGAGTGTCATACATAATTTGCATCAGATTATGCATGCTGCTGCAGTAGCCACTGGTCTATCAGCTGTGTATGTTTGTACGGGAAGACTTTGACACATGTCCCTGTCACTTGACAATTCCCCTCCCACTCCTTTATGCTTGGGTGTTGTGTGGATTTCCTGTTCTAGGTGTTTTGGAGGTATGGAAGGTCTGTAGCAGGTAGCTGAACATACTGATGCATATGTTGCAGGCTGCAGCTGCTGCATTCTGGCCAGGAGTCATTCTGGGGAGTGGAACACATTGTGGGCCAGCAAGCTGTATATGTGATTGAGGGTGAAGTGTCAGCTCTGTTGTCACAGCGTAGTCAAGGTAAGGGTACCCATAGCAATGCAGGTGAGGCATGTGCCTCTAGTACATCTGTTATGTAATAGTGTTATCCAGAGAGTGGTAGGTGACATTTAGGACACCTATACATATATGTGAAGTGTGCCCCAACCTACAGGCCTTTGAGGTGCTAATATGGGTGGCAGGGACTGCAGTAGCAGAGAAAAGTTCTGCTTAAAATTGCATGGTTCAGTCATTTAGGTGTTCCAACAACCATGTACTTCACATGCAAAACACTGGAATGGAAGCCAGGACTGTGGGTGGAAAAATGTTAAACATGCTAGGAACATAACAGATTGAGCTAAGGAGTCAATACTGGTGCCGTTTTTTTTAAAGGAGAGAGTGGAATGTTGGGGAGGGGATATAGGTACGTGTGGAAAGGTAAGTTGGTTAGGAGAGGTAGCATTTGCAAACAGGCAAGACAGCAGAAATGGGTGGTGTATGCCACATGAGGGGGGTAAACACCTTGGACAGGAAGGGTGTTGTGGAACTGGAGAACCAAGTTGCTCCAGACCGCAGCAGTGGGACCGAGCTCCCTACCCATAGGCAGTCAGTCAGTCACCAATGCTCCTTCATGGCCCCAAAGGTGGCTGGGCTAGGGGTTGGGCACACAAGGCAGGCCTGCCCCTCCAGATGTGCCAGTCTGCCCTCAATCTGGCTCAGTTGATCATCCAAATCATGCTGGAAAATCCTGCGCACCATCCCCGGAAACTGTTGCCGTGTAACCACTCCCTCTCCGGACCCATGCCCAGGGGGGATGGGCCCCTTCCCCTGAGGCAGTTCCACCAGTGGGTGGTTCAGAACTAGTAGAGGGGGGAAACTCCAGGTTGGGACCTAGATGTGCTGGTATCCAGTGCCATGGCCAGATGACGTGGGGTAGGTGGATCTGCAGGAACTGGCCTACCTACTCGTGCTATGGTGTTGAGGTTTTTTCAAAGTGTATAGGTTAATCATGAACAGAACATTTAAACATTAGTTATAACAGCATGCATGGGTGTTCCAATTAACCCAGAACAATAAAATTGCATATCATACAGAACATAACAATAAATGGGATAACAGTCAGTATTGTAACAACATTCCAGTAACAGTTATGGCAAAAGGCCAACAACATTGGTATTTCAACAAGATATGTTAGTATGCAACCATTGTAATATGTAACAATAATAAAACACAAGGCCCAACATAAGGTTTTGAGAACAACATATGTGAAATGGAAACCATACCTGTAGTATAACAATAATAATATCTGTGATGCAGATAAGGGCTGGGGAGAGAGAGACAGACATTCCATTAAGAACAGTATGGGCTTATATTTATTGCAAGAGTACTGTTCTATAGTCTACAGGTCTGCCCTTACTTTTATGCCTACAAGTGCCCAATATCTTCTGCAGCACGTACATATGTCTTATGCTATCCACATAGGAAAGTATGGGCCAAGCTGTAGCACCTACAGGTACACAACTACAGGGGACTATTTCATGTCAGGGGAACATATATGCCTACCAAGGTGTACTGTGCACTGATGTTGTGTGAGTGTGCTACTGACATACTTTGACTGGATGTTAAATCTGTGTCCAAAGGTTTTGGCAACAGTGATCACTATCTGTGACAGCATGACACTTGAGAGACATGTTTCATGCATAGTACATAGAGTTTACATGTATCCTGTCTTCCTTGACAAGCATGGGGTGAGATTATCAGCAAACATTCACAGATGCGCCAGGCATATAAACAGTTTTATTTGTCTTATTAACTTGGAATAGTTGTGTACTTGTAGATGTTTAATTTAATGAAGTCTTATCACCTTGCTGAGCAATGCTGCTTACACACAAGTACGTCTAGTCACATGAATTAGTATACTATTGGAACAGCTACTACAGACAATTTATTTACTTTTAACTCCTTTGGGGTGAACATCTGTTAACAATACATAACTGTTTCTATACATATTTAGTAGTACTTGTCTGTTTTTTATAAATATATAGTAGTACAGTCCCATCTCTTTACCTCATTCTACCTAATAGACTCCTTCTGCACTTGTTTTTAGTCATTTTTAATTTAATTGCATTTTTTAAACTGTTTGGTCTAACATTGCTACATACTCAAGTGTGCTAGCTTGCACTGCATTTTTATTGTTTTTACTGCTGTTTTAGCTACTTTTCTGTATATATATATATATATATATATATATATATATATATATATATATATATACCTTTCTTGTAACTAGTGTAGTCCAGATTAAGATTTGCTGTATCCATGACTGTATGTAAGCTTATGAGCCCCCCCCCCACAAGCTTTCAGTGTTGGAGGGAAGCCTTCTAGCTTATCAGTGGGAGTGGTAAGCACTAGCTAACCTATCTACTACATAAGGAGTGGTTCTGGCCCAGAAAATATAGTTATTGGCCATTTGGGCAGTTTTTCCATCTTTCTCAACGTTCTGATTTAAAAGCCTGCATTTGCACTTGTTTCCCCCTTTCCTGTAACTAGTTTAGTCCAGATACAGATTCTTAGTTTTAGCACTTGAATTTGCTTATTCGTGATCAGCACTTGTTCAGAGCTTGTAAGCACTAAATAACCTACTAATCACTACAGCACTCAACCTTCCTCATTACCTAGAGGAAAACAGTTTTGGTACTTACTTTCCTCACTTACTTAGAGAAAAACAGCTCTTGTACTCACTTTCCTCACTTATCTAGAGGAAAATAGTTTTTTTATTCAGGCATGCCCAAGGGTCAGCTCCCAGTGTTCTCTCCCGTCTATCTGATGAATCTGGGCATCTTGGGGCAATGTAGAAATTGCCTCATGTACACAGACAACCCTCTCCTCCTACCACCCAACACTACAACCTGTGAGATACGCACTTGTCTAGCCAAACTGGAGGTAAAGCTCTCTCCAGTCAAGACTGAACTTGACAGTCATGAGGAGAAGGTAAACACTTGCACCACACCACACTCATCACATAGTCTCACTAAATCTACACCACCAAAATCCACACATAGAAACACAAAAACATTTGCGAAGGCTCTCAATAATAATCTGCTCAAGCAACAGAGATCTCCAAAGCAGAAATGCAAGCAACCTCCACCCCCCCAACACAACCCAAATAACATTTAGCCCACAGACTCAGTGTGCCACTCAACCACAGCCAATAAGGCAAAGCAACGTACCCAACACACTAGTCATAGATGACTCTATAGTCAGGCACACTGATATCCCATTCACCAGGCTACACAAGGAGGAGGTTACTGTCAGCTGCCTGTCAGCTGCCAGGATCTGCCACATAACCCACGCAGTCAGGTCACTCCACAACAAGTACAAATATGACTCTGTCATTGTCCATGTTGGTGTAAATGACCTGAGACGTACCTCCATGGACTACATGAAAAGAGACATGGAAGAGCTCTCCGATCTTGTAGCCCAGGCAGGTATGGCCCTAGCCCTGAGTAGCATTCTGCCATCACCCAGAATGATGCCACAGTACAAGGACAAAATGATTGACTTCAGCAATTGGCTAAGCTTCTGGTGCCATTCTAAAGGGATCCAGTATCTGTCTGCCTGGGATGACATGGTCGACAGACCACAATGCTTTTCCAGAGACGGCCTGCACCTGTCACCCCTGGGATTCCAGATACTGGCTAAGGTTCTTGCCACCCCTATAGTGCCTTTTTTAGGCAAGGTTCAAATGACAAATTTACCACCGTAACAGGAATAGGCAAGCAAAAACTGAGGGTGATGCTACTCAATGCTAGAAGTCTAAATCTCAAAATGCACTCACTCAAGGCACTCCTTAACATGGAGAACATCGATATCTGTGCAGTGACTGAGACCTGGTTCAAGGCTCCAGAGAGCACTCCTGCACTACCAGGCTATAACTCATACCACACCTTTCGGCCATGTAACCTGGACCAGAACACCAAAGGCGGAGGTGTGTCCATATTCATTAAGGATATCCACACCTCCAGGCTAGTTGTTCAGCATAATGCAGCCAAGGTTATCCAAGTGCAACTAACTCTGGGCAAAACTGCAATCCAAATTGTAGCTTGCTACAGATCACCCACCATGTCCCAGGATTCCCACTCCTTTTTTCTTGATGTATTGAAAAATATTAGGGTTCAACCAAACACCATAATAATGGGTGATTTCAACTACCCCACTATTAACTAGGAAAACTACTCATGTAGCAACTCCTTCACTCAACGCTTTCTGGAATTCATAAACTCCAGTGCCCTGGATCAACTTATCCACGCCCCCACCAGGGGCAACAATATCCTAGATCTAGTCATTACCAACATGAGTGACTGGTGTTCTACACCTGAAGTCAATGCCTCATTGGTCCGATCCAACCATAAGCTAATTACCATAGATATCCACATCCAGCCCCCAGCCCCCATTAAGGAAACCATGGTAAAAAACTTCTCCAAAGCCAACTTCATGCTTTTGAAGACAGAAGTGGTGAACTTCATGACACCCATGCAGATGGACAATACAGTTACGACTACTGAATCCTACACAATTGCACTTTATAAGTACTTACATGAGTGCATGGATTGTGCTATCTCAAACAGAACCAAGACACTATCCTCCAAAAAAAGAAGCCGATCTGGTGGTCCCCTGCCATAAACAAACTGTACAACTGAAGGAAGAAACTGTTGCAAAAGAGAGAGCAAAATCCCATGAGTGGAGGAGCTCCCTGGTCAGCCTCAGTAAGAAGCTGCAATCCCTAATAAAATCCTCCAAAGCTAGTTACGAAAACAAAATCACCACTGATTCTAAAGACAACCACAAAACATTCTATAGCTATGTCAAGAATCTCAATGGCAACACTCAGATCTGCTCTGAGTTACAGCACAATGGCACTAAATATACAGACACAACTGATATTGCCAACATCCTGGCAGATAGGTTCAGTGCTAACTTTACCCACCTCTCACCCATTAAAGAACCTATCTCTATACCGGAAGAATGCAAAGTTCCTGTAATCACAGCTTGCACAGATAAAAAACACACTCTCCAAAGCCAAGAACACAGCATCCATGGGACCAGGCAACATCCCAGGCTTTGTTCTACATAAGCTGCAGAACGAACTGGCACCCCACCTAAATACCATGTTCAATCATAGCCTCACCTCAGGCTTTGTGCCTGCTGAATGGTGCACAGCGACGGTTATCCCACTCCACAAGGGGGGAGCCACCACGAACCCCAGGAACTACCACCCCATTAGCCTGACGAGCCTGGTCTGCAAGGCCATGGAACGTATCATCATGGAACTTATAAACAAAGACATTGGTAATCTCCAAACTCTGGACCCCACCCAGTTCAGGTTTGTAAAAGGCAGATCATGTCTCCTAAACCTGATAGACTTCTTTGAAGCGGTCACCAAAGCCGTAGACAAGGGTAAGGTGGTTCACACAGCCTATCTAGATCTTGCCAAGGCTTTCAACACCATCCCCCACTCTGGAATTATAGATAAACTCACTAAACTAGGTATAAATCCCTATGTCACAAGATGGGTTGCCAACTGGCTCACTGTCAGAACCCACATTGTGAAAGTAGCAGACTCCAAATCTGACTTCAGACCAGTGACAAATGGCGTACCACAGTGTTCAGTCCTGGGTCCTCTCCTGTTTGGTATCTACTTCTCTGAAATACAGGCTAACACAGAAGGTCTTTGGCTAATGAAGTTCGCAGATGACTGCAAACTAGGAGCCATAATCGAAACTCCTAATGATGTGGACATCCTACAAAAGGGCCTCACTGAGACAGATGTCTGGTGTCAAAGCAATGGCCTCAAGCTCAATGCCAAAAAGTGCATTGTCATCCCCTTTGGTAAAAACTCTGTACCCATGAACTACAACATAGGTGGTAGTATACTTACCACCAAAAGTGTGATAAGAGACCTTGGGACACAGGTGGACAGTAGTCTCTCCTTTGATAATCACATTGCCACAGTAGTCAGGAACTCCTTCTATGTGGCACACCTCATCACGAAAGGATTCTCACTCAGAAAAAAAGAGGTCATTGTTCCCCTCTACTCATCACTCATTAGAACCATTATAGAGTACAACACCCCTTTTGGTATGTACCTCACAAGATATTTACAACAACTGGAAAGGCTGCAGAAATAACTCACAAAGAGGATTACCAGCCTCAAACAGATGGCCTACGCAGACTGTCTCAAAAAACTCCAGCTTTATTCCGTCACATATTGCCTACTCAGAGGTAATCTCTGCCTAACATACAAAGCTATGTCAAACCCAGAGCTGTTGGACATGCTCCACGTAAAGAAATCCCAATCCCTCTGAGCTACACACTCTAGGGACCTAAACCTTGTCACCACAATAAACAGAATATGCCGGAGGGATAGATTCCTGTCCCAGAGACTTCCCAAAATCTGGAATATACTACCTATCTATATCAAACAAAGCTCCTCATTAGCACTCTTCAAGAAAAGTCTTGATGATTGGATAGGAAATAGAAAATTCACCCTGGGGATCACCTCTGTGGCTCTGCTTGACAGTGGCACAGGAAAATACTTTTCTTTGGTGGCAAAAGCCAGGGTACCTTTTTAGCTGGGCTTGTATAGGCCCCAGGGCTGATAGCCTAGTACCTACCTATTAACCTATGAACCTACTTATCCCTGGATTTGAACCCCTGTCTGTGTATGGAAAAATGAACAACATACATATCATTTAGCAAACTGAGCTACTGAGCCACTGCTGTGTGCTGGTTGACTGATTTGTGCCTAGAGCTCACCTGTTAAATTCTGACCTGTTAATATAGGTAGTGTGTCACACAAGACTGCAGTGACAGTTGAACACACATGCATGGGATGCATGCATGACAGAGATAGTAGGTGAACTGTGTATCACTACTTGGAATGCAGGTGTACACATTTAACCCTTAATGTTTGGAAATATGTGTGATGTGTACAGACCATATTGGGGTACTGGGTTGGCAACCTGACCCATATACAATTTTAGATGGTATATTTGCAGTCTGAAGCTATTACAGTTTCATACTTGCCTGTATCAGCATAACTGAATTCAGGAGTGCATGTAGCTGAAATGCAAAGGTTAACACAAGATAATCCTGAGGGAAACACACTATAATACCTTACATATGACTATTCAAGGTTCAGATCTTAGTGCAGAGCAAATGTCATAATGTAGTATATCTTGTAATACAGCTCCACATCT
Source organism: Protopterus annectens (assembly GCF_019279795.1). Classification (NCBI taxonomy): domain Eukaryota; kingdom Metazoa; phylum Chordata; order Ceratodontiformes; family Protopteridae; genus Protopterus; species Protopterus annectens. The sequence goes on along the minus strand of NC_056725.1, from coordinate 1,968,055,914 downwards.
ACACTTTTGCAAAACAGTTCTTTATCATCCAACCTTCAGTCACTTTGTGGTATTACACCCATGTTTACTTCACAGCACATGTAATACTCAATTTCTTGACCAACAGCCCAAAATACACACTACATTTAGCACAACACAGCTTTATTGAGGGCGACATGAAACAGTTAACAGTCTTTTTATTCTTGAACACTTTACATAATGCAGGCATTGAAAGACAGCTACTATTCCACTGTATGCATTACTAACTTTATTTCCTTAACAATTCTGACTGCAGGTGTACTTTATTTCCTGAAAATTATGAATGCAGGTGATTTATTCCATTCACATTATAAAGCAAATTGTACTTTATTACCAGAACATTATTATTAATACAGTATATACATGTTATTCCTTAACAGTATTAATGCAGCAGTAAATTGCTTTCCTTAACATTATCAGGTTTCATGATTTCATGTATATTGAATTGTACCTGGCATTAGTCACTTATATCAGTCCAGGACTATGAACACATTCATTGCAGTACACTCAAAACAGAATATACCTACTGGCAGCTACTACTGTACTCTTTCTTAATTATATTACTATATATTGCATGATATATTTGTACTCACCACACTCTCGGTGCAACCTGATCAAACACCCTGCCTGGGCCTCCAGGTTGTGAGCTCTCTCCTCTGCAGTTGTGGGGAGAGAAACACACCATTATGTGTACCTGTCTATCAGATATTCATACTATATTTTGGTAAATCACTGTTTCCTATACTTGCAAACTTGTGGGGCATTGTTGTCCTTTGCATCTTGGATCCCCTGGCCAAGAGTTATCCCTTCCTACACTTCAGGTCATTGTAGTGGTGAGGCACCTACTAGGGTATGCCAGTTGCAGTGGTGAGGTCATGTGCTAGATGGTCCCAGGCCTCTGATTTGTATTCAAAACCATGGTATTGGTCCTGCAGCAGCCGAATGTCATGGTCTATTACGAGGAGCCCATCCATGACCCTGGACTCCAACATGCCCCACTCCTATGCCTGGAAGCATGCACCCTCTCCAACTCCTGCCATAGTTCCTGCACAGATCAAATCCCAACAGGTTCTGGTTGTATCCCACCTGTTCAGTTTAAATAAGGCTATGTTCCCTCCATTTGCCACCATTGGACTGTTTTTAAAAATGCTAAGTCTAGCTTAACACTGCCCAAACCAGCTAAGCTTTATCTGAGCAGTGCTTAAACTGGCAAATGCTTAGCAATGCCCAAACCAGCTAAGTGGAGTGGCGCATTGCTAAGTACTGCTAAAACAGGTCCTGTTTAAGCATTGCTTGGCTTGGCTTAGCAATGCTTAGCAGACCTTAGCTATGGGCAATCCAGATATTTTTAAAAATAAAAATAAAATATATACTGATATTTTTTTCATTAATGATACTTTATTATTATGTGTATCTGTTTTACTTTACATCTCCTAACCTTATGTATCTTAATTACATTATCTCGGTGTGTGACTTTAATGTATTGGACACTTGTATGTAACTGGGGCTTTTCTCCTTGGGTATCCACTGAAAATGGGCTTCTGGTCCAGCTGGACTAACCCACTTAACAAATGTCAAAGTATATATAATTAAAATTATATATTTTTATAACATTTTGCTATTGCATGTAAAAGCTGAAAGGCCTGTCTGTGTTTTCAAATTGTGCACCTACTGCACACAAGGCAGGGACTCTAACCATTCAGCTGCCAAGGATATGGTGACTACTATATAGCTCTCAGTTATGTTTAAGCACTGCTGAGCACTATGCCACTCTGTGCAAACCCACACAGCTATGCTTAAATGTGACCTTTTACATTACAATTGAAAGTATTTGGTTTCTATTTTTAGATGTCTGGCATGTGTCTATTGCTAAGCACTGTGCTGCACTGCACAAACACAGACACAAAAAAAAAATTAAACGTGTTTAAATTTAGTATTTAAGTGTCATCCAGCACTTTAACAGTGTGGGTGTGTTACTCATCTCTCGTCATTGCAACACACCCCCTACACTGATTCTGTAACCGTGTTGCACTGCTCATTCTCAGTAGTGTGCCTTCATTAATATGCAAGGCGTGTTGCTGAGGGGAAAGCCATAGACACAGCCACAGTACACTTACGCTATTCCTAAATAGAGTTTATTAAATCTTGGGGAAAGACTATCTCCAACCCTGCTGTAGGCATTATGTTGACTGCAGCTTTATTGTGGCTTGTTTGAAAAGGAAGCAAAACTGTCTCTGAACTCAATATATCACTAGTGGAGTTTAAATACCTTGTTGTTGAATGCAATTTAGGTTCTAGTGCATGCTGCATAGGTCATACAGTTAATAGGCCTGATTCCAAAAGACTTGTTCTCAGAGTAAGTGACTTACTCACATGCATGTCTGCCCTAATTATGAAAGACTTGGTCTTGATGTAAGTGACTTACTTCAGTGTAAGGCCTAGCTATAAAATGGCTTACACTTGGGGTGCCAGATTCCAAGACTTGCTGTCAGAGTAAGGTACATACTGTGTGAGCAAGTCTCAGAATAAGTGATTTACTCTGAGAACAATCATTTTGGAATTTGACTTCATGTAAAAATAAAATGTGTATAATCCTGGTCTAAGTCTAAATGTAATATAAATTGAATGTGTTAACAAAGACAATAATACCTAAAATTATTGTTTTTCTCTGACTGATTTGCTACTGTAATAACACAATCTATGGAATCACTCTGGAAAGGTTCAAAACAATTAGTAAACTCATAACCATTTTTATTTGGGATAGACTCCCCTATATCAATTTAAATAAACTAAGTGACTAATTGATTAAGGTTGTTTTAAAATCTTCACCATTTCTTTTGCCAAGAGTCATTAAGCTCTTCTATAGTTCAATTTGCTGTGAATCTAACTTTCAAAATAGTGTCTTACGGATTCAAGCTTTGAGCCCATACATTAAAACTATAGACATTTAATATAATTAGTCCTTTTAACAGCAGGAATTAAAAGAGATTTATTAAATTACCAACATATCTAAAGCTATTTGGTTTACATTTGTATTCACTACTGGAAAAAGACACACTGTCAACAAATGTGCAAAAGGAAAATGTGATGCTTTAAAAGATATGTAAGTAACAAAAGATTACAAATTCCCATGGCCATATGTATCAAATGGCAAATGCAGGAGTAGTGGAAAAGCACATACATAAATGTGTGGACAAATTGTGAAAAAATGAAGAAGTCCTGGACATACTGATAAGAGTTGTGGCAGTTGCATCAATGTTGTGAAGGATAGCAAGTGAGATGCAGAAAACATTAAAGTCATTTTATGCAGTGCAATCCACAAGGAAATGACACAAAAACAGAACTGTCACATTGAACAGAAATAAAAAAATGATGCTGCATTAAAAATTATTACAGATATGAAAAATATAACAGGTGAGATGTATGTACATGGGAGATGTGTGACATGTCAGGAAAGCTTTATGGAAATCTTGCCAGGCAGAAATTATTAGGAGACAGTCCATTAGTAATTGTTGTGTGTATGTGTATATGTATGTTCGTGTATGCATATGGACATGATTAAAACTGTGATAGCAAGACTACATTTGACAGTTCTTAGTAGAAAAGTGATAACAACACAAGTGTGCCCAATGTCATTATTTTGTAAAGACAACTGCTGCAGGCACTGTTTTAAAGTGTTACACAACTGGATTGAAAAGCATCTCTACCTATATAAGTATTACATGTGTATTACCTGCAGCTGCTACACATACACAGTTAAAACACTATGACAAATGACACTTCTGAAAGATTTTTAATATGAAATTGGAAAAAATGTCTACTGAACTCAGCATTGTGCAACACATCTTAATACCTGGATCACTGCACACAACATATCTCACAGACAGTTGCAACATCGCCATCATTTTGTGAGTGAAATGTGAAACTGCTAAGTCTACATACAGCAGTTGTAGACTGGCCTATAACAATGTTGGTGTTCTCAGCACACCAACTACTACCTTCATTGCATAGAAGTCAGCTGAGTCATGCTTCTATAAGCAAATTCTCAGCAGTTTTTACCACAAAACAACAAATGACTATAACCGTTCACCATCATTGATTATTTATGGTCTGGTGACAAACTCAAACCATGCTGTACTTCAACTGATGACTTTCCAAGTGAGTACCTTAAAACAGCTGCCTATAGCATTGTTTGTCCTGTCTTAATTCAGGAATCTCAGATTCCCACTCTCTGGAAAAGTCACACATTATCCTTCTGTACAAAGCAGAAAATTCAACAGACATTACTAACTGTAGACTTATAGCAATGTTACCCCCCCCCCTCCAAAATACTTTGATATATTCAAAAACAATTGTTAAACTATCCCCTGCAGGAAGAAATCATATCCCCACACCATGTGGCTTCTGTCCTTCCCATAGCACTAATATTGTACTTCTAATATATATATATATATATATATATATATATATATATATATATATATATATATATATATATATAGACATTGTCAATAAAGGTAGAGATAATGGCAAACTAGTACCCTCCTTATTTCTAGATGTGTTTAAAGCCTGTGACCCAGTTTGTCACAGAAAACTTCTACTTCAAATGTTCTCATTAGGTCTCTCTCAGCCCACCATTCTATGGTTCAAAATCTACCTGTCTGATAGGTATCAGTAAAATGGTAGTCCACTCTCTCTCCATACTTCCCATTCACCACTGGTGTACCACAAGGCACTATCCTTGTTCCCCTGCTCTTTAACATTTTCACCAACAATCTCCACAAATCCTCACAACAGACCTCCCTAATACAGTGCACAGATGAATCCACACGTATTTGCTCATCTGGCAATAAGGAACACCTCCAAAAAATTACTCAGTAAGCTTTAACAGCCACTGAAACTTGGCTTTGTGACTCACAACTCATACTCAACTCTCAAAAAAGAGCGAGAGAGACAGAGAGAGAGAAAGTAAGAAAAAAACTACTACTTTTTTCTCCAAATCCTTCTCCTATGGCAAAAAAACAAAACAAAATGAAACTCCTTTCTCTTGATAATACAACAATTGAAGACACTTCTTATAGCAAATTACTTAGGATGATAGTGGATGATAATTTTAAATTCAACCTGTAGGCACAAAATTGCCTAAGAAAAACTCATCAAAAACTAGGAATACTTTACAGAGCCAAAAACATTCTTACCAACACAACTAAAACTAGACTTGCCACTACTTAACTTCTCCCCACACTTTGTTATGGTGCTCCATCCTTATTAACTTTCAGGCATCGCAAAACTCAAACTTGAACAATGGTATAACAAAGTTGTTAAATTTGCAGCAAATATTCCTGTCAGAACTCAACACTGTATGGCACTAAAAGTCTAAATTGTTTAGGAGTATCCCATCAAATAATATATACACACCCTTTCATCTACAAAGTTATCCAGGATTCACTTGCTTACCCAGCATTAAAGAACATTCTACACAACAATATTCTCAATCGGTCTTTATGATCCAGTGACTAAAACTCCTGTCTTTTCACAAACTTATCACATCTTCTGAGCATTGTCTATACTCATACCATGTTGCTAAGGCCTGGAATTCCTAACATTTATTCATCAGGTCAATACCCTCCCATCCTTCAAAAACATTTTGAAATTTCCTATCCAAAAGCTGTCTCTTTTCTTGCTCAGTTTCCTCAGTATTGTACATATTATGCAGATGGTATGCTTAACTTCTTCAATATTATACATATTACACAGATGTATGTATAAGAAAGCTGGCTTATGCATTACAACCAATGACATGTACATGTGAACTGATTATAATACTATTCAAAGTTATTGAATGCAGAATTGCAGAAAATAAATGCATAATTAAGTAATACAAAGTAGTTGTTGCTGCTTGGACTTGAACTTTCAGACATCTACATTTACCAGACCATTGACTAATGCAATGTTGCAAGAGCTATTCATCCTGGTATATGCAATTTGCATATGTAGGCTATGCATACTTATTTATTATATTAGTCTTGTCAAACATTTATGGACTAATGTCCAGAAATTTGCTAACCTATTTTTTACAATAACTGCTATTAGAAAATAGTAAACATTCATACTTGAATCAATACTTACCCTGTACATCTCTGAGTCATCAGAGTCTCCTAATGCAAAAAGCTGCATATAAAAAAATAAAATAATGAACACACATTTGTGTTGCCAAGTCAGTATTGTATTGCCTATTTATGGACCACTATACTTACACAACTGAGGTGGGTTGTGGCCTGAAAGTATCCCTGCCATTGATGAAGGAGGTCTTGCTTTCACCCTTTTAAGTCATTATAACTGAGAGAGTATTGTTCACCCATGCATGTGAGGCCAGTTGCACTGGTGATAGCTTTAGCTTACCTATTCCAAGCATCAGCCTTGTACTGTGACGTGGTATAGTCAACCTTCAACAGACTTTGCCTGTAACATTTCACAAGGAGTCTATCAAAAATCTTGGACTCGTCCTCACACCACCTCTGTGCTCTGAATGAAGCACTACCTTCCCCATTGCCTGCCATGTCTTCACAAAGATCTCTGGAAAAAAAAGGCTTGGGACTGATGCCCAGATTAGATCTGTACTAGCCTGAGCACAACAATGGACAAGCTAGACAGCCTCATTTGCATGACAGAAAGAACAGAAATGGGATAGAAGTCAATGTATGTATTAATTTTTTTAATGTCCAATTTAGGTGAGTAACACGGCAGTAAGACTTTGCCACATGTGATGATCACTATATACAGTATAATAATGATGCATGGTGTCTCTAGCAAATCCTGGTCAATGTCGATATCTCAGTTATATTACAAATGATATCTTAACACCTCTGGATATATACTCTGCGATGGCTGATTGCAATCATAAAGTGAACACTATCACAAGCAAATATGACCTGGAAATCTACATGATGTTGTTATTTAGTGTTGTTGTTATGTAAATTTTGTTTAAGTACTACACAATGTTTTTTCAGTTCATATAAAAATTAAAAATTGTGAGAGATACCACTTGGGCTTGAAACTTTGACAAGCTGGAACATAAAATTCTAAACTCTGTGGATTAACTCTTAATGCCACAATGAAACTAACAATCTGAGTGTGTAAGTTGAGGTCTACAATTTTGAAAATAAGAAGATATATGTATATTTATATGTATTCAGTTGTGTCAACCCAATAGATATTGCAATATATAGTGTAATTATTTTATGCAAATATATGTTTCTGTGGAAATGTTGACATATAATTTATTTTTGTAATATCTTCTGTGGTAACTGATGTGCGATGAAGCCAAGCTTATATGCATAGGTAATGCTACACTCTCAGTATATGAGAAATTATTTTCTGATTTTTTTTCCCATATGACATGAATTTCTCGTTCTCTGCAGTCATTCCTGAGTGGTGACAGTGCTCAGTGACAAATGTCATGCAAAGAATAAGTCACAATACAATTGTTGAGCTGTCAGTGATGAACTGCTGTTTTCAATGACAGCATTATATATTTATGAGATAAAAAAATTAGGAAAAGGCCTTTCATCAAAGTTTACAGGAGGTGATGCTCATATAGCAGTACAATATATACTTGGAATAGTAAAATATATGCCACTGAAACAAAGTTGTAACATGATTTGAACTCTGTGTTGTTGCTCTCTTCCTTTTTTCCTAATTTATTTTTATCTTGCCAGTTTTAGTACCTCATAGTATTACTCATGTACTAGTTCTTTCACAGCATGCACACACAAGTGTGTTTTACTGTAATCACAATTATGAGCAATGCAGGTGTCAAACTTCACATTATTGTGTTTAGCAGCCGTAGTACACTATTTTATTGCAGCATTAACATTATAAATAGTTTATGTAGTTCAGCTGAAAGTATAGAAAAACAAGAATTACACATGTAGTATGCCACAAAAAAGTAAATTACCCCTAATGTTGATTCAAACCATGCACAGTTTGTGCTACAAGCCAGACATTCTTCATTACCATGTCGAGCCACTAAAGATGTTACATAAAAGATGCATTTTCTGTATTCAAAGCAGCATCACCATCAGTCTCATTTGAGTGACTCACTGCTTTGTTGTTGTACATGAGAAATTAAATTTTGAGTTTTTGCCATAGGAAGTAAACTGCCATTCAATGAAGGGCATCGGCTCACAATGGCGAACGTTACACAAAGGATGAAACCAACAATAAATAAATTTAAAAAATTTAAAAAAGTCATTAATCAGTGATAATTCCTCAACTTCAGGTTTATACAAGTACAATGTTTATAGTAAGAATCCTTGCAGTCACATAGATGGCAGCTTTCCAAAATGTATACACTGTACCTATGGCATTACAATGACACTGTCATGATGAAGATATTTTGCCCCTGGACACATATACAAAAGTAGAAAAAGTCAAGCACATGTGCTTAGCATTCTACTTCTGAATGTATAGTTAGCTTGTACTATACCAATTGTATCACGCTGTTGTCAGTTGTCCTGTCACAGTGCAATTTTATGACAGTAATCATTGTAGAAATGAGGATGGTAAAGCATTTGAGGTTACAAACAACTGTCTGGAAGACAAGAGTTTCTAATATCAGTTTTTCTGTATTAATTCATTGTATTACACATCTGCAATGACTGTATTACATTTTGTTATGAATATGAATATTTCTTTCTAAGGTGTGTGTGTGTGTGTGTGTGTGTGTGTGTGTGTGTGTGTGTGTGTGTGTGTGCAGATACACACACACACACACACACACACACACACACACACATATGCATATAGATATATACACACAAATACATATATATTATGAGTTACAACAAAGGCATCTAATCTTCTGACAAAAGGTTGACCAAAGTGTGTATCAAGGTTCTCTCCTAACTCAGGAATTTTAACTTAAACCTTCTCTGTAAGACTTTTCTCTCTGACACGCAATCTATTAATGTACATCTCATTAGAAAGGTACAAAGCAAGTAATTGAGTAAGCAGTATGGCTAATGAGTCACACTTGTAAGACATGAACTAGAGAAAAATGTTAATATGCATTCTGTACTGCTCAGGAATGTGCACATTACTGTGTTGACACTAACACCATATTTACCCACCCAATATGTCGAGCAGATCGAGTGATTCATGAATGATAATTAGCTGTGACCTAATTAACATATTCAACATGCATAGGGTTAATCTACACAATATAAGCAGGACCTGGAACTGTGGAACTTCCATCATGCTGGGGAAGACTGCTTGATTTTCTAAGCGCTGTCAATCAAACTTGCTGACAACTGTTGATTTGCTTTATTTTTAGGATAAGTGTCTGAAATCTTTCAAAGTATTTAATCTTCTTCACTTCTACTGATTCACAGTTACATGTTATTAAATTATTTGCAATGACTGCTGCCTTAACTGGCAAAGCTGTGTATTTCTGAATTAAAAAAAAAAATAGTCTAGCAATCATCCCTTAACTTGTATTTCATAGTGATTGGATAAAATCCTTAGGATGTTCTCATATGCCTGATCTGTTGAAGCTTATGTGGGTTAAATTGTTACATTAAGCAGTTGCTCTCTGCTTGTGCTGTTCTGTCTATTAGTTATATATGTTATTCTATGTAAATGAATCATTTTGGGGGGATGTATATGGGAATATAAGAGGCATTGCACTGATATCTTCAGAAATGTATTGTTTGATGATACTCTGCTTGCATAATGAAAGTTTGCTTCTCATAAGTATATAAGCCTGTAAACATCCACATCCCTCAGTGTGTAGTTTGGTCTAAAATATATATATATATATTTTTTTTGTATCAGAAGAGGGATATGACTCCAAAACTGAAAAAAGGGTCAACATCACTTAGTGCTCCCTTCTCAAATGCTGAGAATGAAGTCATAGTATAGGATCTTCATCTCCATGTGGCTCAGCTCCTTCATCCTAGTTCAGATGACAATCCATTCTGTGACCTGTCTGGGGGCAGGAGATTGATGATGTGAATGCTGTAGGTGTCCAGGGCCATGACTACATGAGTGTCAGACACAGGGCCACTAAAATGATTAAAAAGGCTTCTGACAGAGCAAAGGCTACTAGGTGTGAGTCTTCTACCAAACCACCACTCGCTGAGACAGAGGAGTTTCTGCCCAATGTAAGGGGTCCAGGCAGCTCAAAAGAATTCCACAGTTGCATTCAAGTACATCATATTTGGTTTTGTCTATATTTGCTGCATATATTAGTTATTGTTATGACATCCCTGTATAGTCATTATAATTGGATTTTACTTAATGCTTACTTTTGCTTATGGACTGTACTATCTGGTCATTACAGGTTCATCACTCACTTTCATTACTGCTGCTCAGAAATCATAGCATGGGGTAACATACGTCTGATGTTAAAAGTAGCCAGTCACTGCATAGGTAAGCAAATCCTGGTTTGTTTGTATGTATCAATGTCACTGTCTGCATCTACTTCGCTCTTTTGTTTAATTAAGTGCTGAGTGCCTGTGTTTTTGTAGCCTCTTAGCCAGTGCCATGGCATATTGTCTGCACTTCCATCTGCCATTGCTCATTTGACACCTCATCTGTGTCCACTGTGCCTGCCAGTCCTGCTGGGAACTGTGTTCCCTGTCCTGGAGTATCCTGCTGTAACTGCTTTGTAAGTATAATGTTAGGTAAGATGGCAAAAACAGTCAATGCTTTGGCACAGGTGACGGGATCATCTAGATGTATATAGTGTCAGTGCACAGTGTCATAACCTTGCTCACTGCAGTCATGTGGGTTTTTCATAGGAGTCATGAGTCAAGGTGCTAGTGCATATTCCTCATCCCACACTAGATGTCCTTGTGGGATGTCACCAATTAAAAACCTTGGGTACAGGTCACAGGTATGCCATATGTCGGAGTCATAGAAACTGTCAGGGTGACCTGCACACACATTATAGATGATATCGTGCAGATTACAAATCACCTCCCAGGTGATGGAATAATAGCCTTTTCTGTTCACATACCTCCTTCCCATTTCAGTAGGTGGGGGTTTTATTTTAAAGTGGGTGCAGTCGATGGCTCCAAATACTTCAGGAAAAATGTGCTATGACAAAGGCATTTTGCATGATGGTAGCTCTCTCATATGTGAAAACTTGATATGCTTCCCCATGTTGCACCATTCCATTGAGAAACTGGTGGAGTATTGTTCAGGCAGAGGCCTGTGAAGCACGAAATGTGTCTTTTGTAGGGCACTGAAAAGTCTCTGTAGTTAGTATACATAAAGTTACACATACCCTAATTTCCATTGGGATGGTTTTCCATGATTCCTAAGGGGCCATAGGGGTTGGCAGCAGACATCCAGTATAGTCTTGTATACTATCCCTGTGCACCCTGTAGCATTCTAGTACTTCAGTTTCATGTAGTCCATGGTAGGTCATACATGGTCTGTACACCCTGCACTTTCTAGTCTGAGGTCTAGCAGCAGCAGCAGCACCTTGCTTCAGTGCCTGTTGCAGATATGGGTTTATAATGGCTGTGGCAAACCCTAACATTTTTTTTTAATTTCTCCTGTGACTGTTCAGAATGTGTTGGAATTTAGAGCTAAAGAGAGTGTGATGTGTCTATGCTCATTTTATATGTTTCTCAATCACCCTGCCTTGATTTTTGGTTCATTGTCATGCAACATAGCTGAATATATGGTGATTAGTATATTCATTTGCTAACCTTTGTATTGCAGCTGGCCATAACATGTACTATATTGAATCATAAATTCCCTGCTCAATGCTGCCCATCATGCACCAGAGCTTAGCTTGAAATGCAGGCATTCATGAATCTGAGCCACTGTCTTCTGGATGTGACTGATGTTGATGTTTCATGCTCAGAACCTTGAAATAACTATTTTAACTGATATACAAAACTGGAAATAATTTTTAATTACATTCTCTCAAAGAATCTTCTGCTTCAAAATGTGGATGTTGGTAGTTTTTTTCATATATCAGGGCCACACTAAAGAAAGATATTTTTTAACGATGGACATTCGTTTACCGTGTGAGCACTGTCAATGCCACTTAATATTTATATAGATTGACCTTGTTCAGTATCAGTCCATCATTATCAATCTCCTTTTTCCCATTTGTTTCTCCATGGGATCAGGCTGTTGCATTAACAGTCACCACCTCTCTCAACTAGTTTACCTTCACATTTTCAAAGTGCAATATTTCAGCTCAACATTTTCTGAAAGATAAATATCAAAAATGGTGAGCAAATAAATCCCTAAAAAGACAAAAAAAATCTTGTTTTGGGGAGACGTTTAAGCCCCCTGCACCCTATTATGTGAGGGGATCCGGCCATATGCCCTCCCCCATAAATTGGTTGCATCACAGTGAAGAGAGGGCAAAAGTCCTTGAAAAGTGTATCACCAACTTGCACTATACAATACACTGTGATGAAACTCACAGCAACATTAAATTTCTGCACTAAAGCTGGATATCAGGAAAGCCAACACTAGACTGTGGATAAGTCCTCTTGTGTCAGTGTCACCCTCTTAACTTCTTCAGCAGTCATGTCTGACTGTCACAGGTTTTCTCTCACACAATTCAAGCATCGCTTGGCTGGATATCCTCATCTTTTCTTGTCTTGTTGTCTCTCTAAAATCTTCACTGAATCACCTTCTGCTTTCTTGCACATGTGACCAAGCCATGCTAATCTGTTCTTCACATTCTGTCAAATTATAGCTCCTTGGCTTTTTGCCACTTCCTCATTTCTTTGCCTGTCCTTCAGTGTGTATCCAGACACCTGCTTCATTATTACAAGCTTCCTCAGCTGCCCTTCCTTCACTGTTCAGATTCCGGTGCTTTATGGAAGCACTGGTCGCACCAATATTTTATACACTTTCTTTTCAGATCCTTTGATGTCCCTCTATCACACACTCCCTGGCAGTCTGTGTCAACTGTTTGCAGCATTTTTAATTCCAGCTTTGACCTCCTCATTGAGACTTTAATTCAGTTTAACAAATTCTCCCCAATACTTGGAGCTGTTAGCCTGTTCCATTATTTTCCTTACTAGCTCATATTTTAGCTTTCTCTAATTTCCCACATTTGATGCCAGGACAACTGTCTTGTCTATAATCAGTTTCATCAAACATGCCTTTAGTTTGCATTTCAAACTCGTATAATTTGTTGATGTTCCTGTTCAGTCTGCCTGTAGTGCCACATTATCTGCATACAGCAGTTTTGTTGATTTTTTCCCATCTGGACTGTTTGCTAATGTAGGCCATCACCAGTATGAACTGCAGTGTGTCAGAGCTGAGCACTGACATTCTCTGCCATTGGAAACTCATCTGTGAGACCAAACTCTGTCTGCACTTACATCATTGGATCCTTGTACATAGCCGGCACTAATTCCTCCAGTATTCTTTGTAATTTAAACAGTTATTGAAATACCCAAAACAGCTTTCATGGTACCCTGTCATTTACTTTCTCCAAGTTGAGGATTGCCTTGTTGAACTCTTCTCATTTGTAGCATCCTCTCCTCTATCTGCCTGTCTTTCTCTCACCACAAACATTGAGTTGGTTGTGCTGCATTCTGATCTGAATCTAAACTGCTCATATAGTATCGCACTTTCTACTATTCATTTATCAATCACCTTCTCTAGCATGCAGCATGACATGAGTGTGCACTGCTGTACTGACCACACCTGTAAATATTATACCGGCACTAGAATGCTTATTCTTTGGTCATCTATGATACTTCATTCTCTACATACTGCAGTGACTACCCTCAGGAGCCATTTCTTCCCCAGCCTATCCAACATCTTGATCATATATGATCTGACTTCATTTGAGCCTATGGCTTTGCCTGACTTCATTCTCCTTAGTGTGGCTCTTATTTCCTCTAGGTTAGGTTTTTTCACTTCCTTTTTCATTCTAGGTTATGCATATACCAATACAGCTTCTGTGGGTTTTTCTTTATTCAGTAAATGTTGGAAGTGCTACTTCCTTCCTTCTGCTTTTGAAGTCTCTGGACTGGTGAGCAGATTGTTGTTGGCATTCCTTATGAATAATGTCTAATGATTATTTTCTATATCTTTCTGTCTTTGCCTTACAATGTGATAGCATTTATTCTGTGATCCGCTGAGTCACTTGTTCTGTCTTTTCAGTCTCCCACTTTTTCACACACTTTTTATTTGATAACTTCTTTAACGTCTGCATTCTAGTACCGATTTTCCTTATGTACAGTATCTTATTTCCATATCTGGATTGACCACATATCACTTTCATGGTCTTTACACATACTGTTTTTAGTCACTGCCATTCCTCTTTTAATCCACCAGTTTCTTCTTTTCCCTGAGATGCTAGACCCTTAGTATTTCCATGAACATCTGTGTTTTTGTTCCAGTCATCTGTGAGGTCTTCAGCCTAATCTCTGTTGAACTTAAAACCTTCTCTGACTATTGCTTTTAATATGATTGCAGCCAGCAGTGGTTTATGCTGGGTGCCAACAGTTTCAATGGGATGACTTAGCAATGCCAATTCTAAAACAGTGCCCTTTCTTTACTAGGGGAAAGTCTATCTGAGGTGCAGGGTGAGTACTTCTTTAGGTACTCTTGTGACTGTCTCTTTTGATGAACCATGTGTCGACTACCATTAAGCAGTTTGCCATGCAGAAATGTAGAATGGCCTCCTATTTCATATTTCTGTTCCCCAAACCCATGTGGACCCAAACTTTAATTGTATTGTAGATAATTCTGAGATCACAAACAGTAGACCCCTTTCACCTTTCTCCAATAGGGAAAGCTCTTAAAAACTGGATGGGTAACTTAAATCTAATTGATACCTTTACATTTAAAGATAATTTCTCTTTATCATATTCTCATAGAGACTTCAGATTCAATACTCAAACTAGAAATGACAAAATATACATATTTCAAGACTTAAACTCAAAAGTAAGTAATTTTATTATTTCTCCATGTCCTCTTTTTGATCATAACTCTCTCATCCTAAAGCTAGATTCTGTTTCTAAAAGACTTAATATAACAACTAGAATTCCTGCCTACATTATCAGTTTAAAGCAATTTAAACCTTGATTACATTCTAAAATAAATTATTTCCTAGAAACCAATCATTCATAGGATACAAATAACAGTAATATTATGGGACACATTAAAGGCCTTTTTATATGGCAAAATTCTTTCATGGTACAAAAATAAAACAAAAGAATGAGAATCAGAATTACAAAATATACAACAACAATTAATTGATATAAACATATATGAGTCCATTGATATATACACAAAGAAAATATCAATATATCAATTAAACAAAAAATATAATGAAATATTAACACACAAGACTGATCTAGCTTTAGAAAAACTGAAAATTAACTCATACTCGATGTCACCAAAACACGTGCATAACTTATCTATGAGAGTTAAAAAACAATCAATGGAAAATAGTATCACACAAATCTTACATGAAGGTAAAAACAATAAAGCAGTTTCTGATATTAGCGACATTCTTGATGCCTTCAAACATCATTATTCTGGTCTTCAAACTTGTGATCCTCTGAATACAAATAAAATAGATATAGATATAAACTTATCTAATATAAACAAACTACCAGAAAAAAATAAAATTTGATTTACAAAAACAAATTTCATTAAAAGAAATAGTAGATAAAATCAAACAAATCAAAAATAATAAATCTCCTGGAATAGATGGAATCATAAATGAAATTTATAAATTACTACCAACACCAGCTCTAACTTTATTTCATAATACTTTGAATGTAGTTCACTCTCAGTATTTAATTCCACCCTTGTGGAGATATTCTTTAATTACTACTATTCTAAAGGAAAATAAAACCTGAACATTATGCAGTACATATAGACCTATTTCTCGTCTCAACAATGATGATAAAATCTTTACATCCATCTTAGTAAATAGGACAAAGAATTCCTTAACACATATCATTCATGAAGATCAAACAGGTTTCATTCACAATAGGCAAACATATGACAACATTCAAAGGATTCTTACTCTAATAGATCTTATTAATAGGGATAACCAAGAGGCTCTTTTAATTGCCCTTGATATTGAGAAAGCGTTTGACATATTACAATAGGACTTTCTTTTCAAATCACTAGATATCTTTGACTTCCCCTCTCAATTTATACACTTGATAAAAAGATTATATAGTAACAACCTTGCTTATGTAAAACTTGGACCATTCAATTCAGAGGCTATAAAAATCATTAAAGGAACTAAACAGGGCTGCCCAATGTCTCCTATATTATTTGCTTTGGCTATTGAAATATTTGCAATTACTATCCGTCAAGCTCCAAAAATAATTGGTATTGAAATACATAGGCATTTCAATTCCAAAATCATGCTCTTTGCTGATGACATTCTTTTAACTTTAAGATCTTCAGAAGAATCTCTTCAAGAATTAGATTTACAATCTTCAAAATTTTATCTTAGTTCAGGTCTAAAAATAAGTAATAAAAAATCCAGATATATGATACTAAATAGAAATCATAAGACGCTCCTTAACACAAATCACATAACTGGCACATTAGTACCAACCATAAATTATCTAGGAATAGCCTTATATGATAACATAAATACAACCCTAACTACAAAGTATACAAACATATTTTCTACTATAAAATCACAAATAGAAAAATGGAACAAATTGTTTTTAAAATTTGAGGACAGACTACAATTAATAAAGATTATCCTACTTCCAAAGATCAATTATATTGCTCAAGCCATTCCCGTGTTTCCAAACAAACTGATACTAAATGACTTTAACAGAATTTTATTCAATTTTTTGTGGTTTTCAAAAAGAAATGAGTAGCTCATTATCATCATATTAGACCCTGGGAACTAGGAGGGATACATTTCCCAGATCTTGAATCATATATTAAAGCCTCCATTCTCAAAACAGTCATTAACTGGATAGATCCCAGTTTCTATTCCACCTGGAAATCTCTTCATGCAATCATATTCCTAAATGAAAATAAATTAGCTAGTAATCTCTTAGCAGATAATCAAAATGTCAGTCTATGGTATATACTAGGCATCAATTTACAATATAATATTGCAAAACCTACTAAAGTAAACTTATTAAATCATATTTATAACATTTTCAGAAAATTTATAAATTCAAACTTAGATGTAAAACTTTGATGGGAATTACTAATCCCTTTCAGAATTTCTAAAAATTATACCAACAGAATACACAAAACAATATTTTAAGACTGGGAGTCAAAACAATTATTTTGCTGGCATCACTGTATAAAAAAATTAGCAGTACTACAGACTCATGAAATAAGAAATATTTATAACATTCCAGACATAGATTGAATTATCTTACATAGCATTCTATCCCATGCTCAAGATTTGTGTAGAATAATAAATAATTCTGCATTTAAAACTAAACCTAAGCTGATACTTTGTCTTCAAGATTTGATATATAACAGTCAGAATTAGCCTAACTTAATCTCTAACCTTTATAAAATCCTACTGGCAAGGCATAAGGGGCTGTCCTTAGGCAATGCAAAAATGAGATGCTATGTCTATATTGTTTGTAGATTCAAATACATTGAAAGTGATATTGGTGCT
Source organism: Protopterus annectens (assembly GCF_019279795.1). Lineage (NCBI taxonomy): Eukaryota > Metazoa > Chordata > Ceratodontiformes > Protopteridae > Protopterus > Protopterus annectens. The sequence goes on along the minus strand of NC_056725.1, from coordinate 1,968,038,276 downwards.
GTGTTGAGAAGTCAGCATCTGCTCTCACAAACTGTGTCATCACATTTCCTATAAATGCTGTTGAAGAACTGAAGAAATGTATGAGTCACTACCATACTCCCAACTGTAAATGGCAGGCTATTACATCTGTGCCTAAGATGATACAAGAAGCTGAACACAACAACAGTCCAGTCAAATTACTTTGCAGGACATATACAGTTTTTATCTCAAATGAAGTCTTACAATACGTGGCGATAAAATGATTACTTGCCCTAACTAGACAAAACTACCCATGCCTCAGGTCAAGTGAAACACAAAGCAACAATTCTTACATGTATTTCCAGTGACAGCCATGTGCTGAAACAATGCACATCCCTTGTATGGAATTAGTAGTAGTCTCTGGTGCTAATAACAACAGAAAATCTCAGACATCTCCAGCATTCTGCATGTCAACTTATGGATAGGATATTTCCCACATGTGTCACTCTATATTAACAAATGAATCCTTTGTATGACCATATATAAACCACAAGTAACTCTAGTTGAGTTTGTCTCACCTTTATGGTAATGACAAAAAAAGCAGATGACATTTATGGCATGTTGTTCAGTGAATTGATATGAGTAGTTACCGTCCCACAAACCTTCTCACAACCTACAAACACATTGCTCAGTTTTAAGTGTGTGAGTGCTGGGCTGATGTGATTGTCAGGCTGCAAGGGGAAGGGCTGCTTCTTTCATCTAGACCAGACAACATAAATTGTACCTTCAGGACTGTAGTTCAAGTTTAGCATCGAGTTAAGACCATGAAAAAACATAAAGGACCCTGAGTGGATCACACCGTAAGCTCCATACCTCTCAAAGAATTGTACCAATCACTTGTAAAACCAAAAGTAATTTTATTTCCAAAAAAACAGTTAAGCGCTTTCATCTCAGTTATACAAGAGCCACTTCTTCAGAACGAAAAAACATTCACTGATCAAGCAATTTATAGGGTGATGAACAATAATTAACTACCAACAATGTATCTCTTTTAAAGACATAGTAACATACAAGAACATCTAACAGTATGACTACATATAACATGCCATACAACTTAAATAATAATACTTTAACTATTCAGTAGCCTTAACTCATATGGAAATATATACAAATATATATAAAATTTTGCAAGATAAAGTATAATATATAAATATGTGAAATGTTATAGTTCAACTGAGATGAAAGCGCTTAACTATTTTTTTGGAAATAAAATGATTTGTGGTTTTACAAGTAACTGGTACAGTTCTTTGAGAGGTATGGAGCTTATGGTGTGATCCACACAGGGGCCTTTATGTTTTTTCAAGTTATCATTTATTGGCTTTTTTTCTGCGTTTGCTTTACTCATCGAGTTAAGACCATGACTTCTACCTTAAAATAAGGAAATACTAGTACTAGCATTTGTATCCAAAGAAGAGATTTTGGATGCATTTCATGTTCTCAGCTCCTTAGAGTGAGACCTAGATGCTGAACTTGGCCAAAGATTTGAAGAAAACTATGATCCAGGCAGACTGAAAATTTACAGAAAGTGATACAAATGAAATGTACAAGCTGACATCCATGTTTCTGCCACACAAATGATCTGCATTAAAGCTCAGAACTGAAACCTACAAAGGATACTGAACAGTGTGCAGAAAGTCCTGGCACTGACAAGATCTACTCAGAAGCAAAAAAGTAAACTTGCTAGAACTGCTGCCAAGTATCCTGTAAGAACATGATTGCACAAAAGTCGTTTGAGACAAGATGATCTGGTGTGTATTGTTCATAGGTTTATAGGTTCATAGCTAGGTACTAGGCTATTGGCCCTAGGGCCTTTATAAGCCTAGCCAAAAATGTACCCTGGCTTTCGCCACCCAATAAAATTATTTTCCTGTGCCCCTGTTGAGCCGTGCCACAGAAGTGATCCCTGGGGTGAATTTCCTATTTCCCATCCAATCATCAAGATTTTTCTTGAAGAGTGCTAACGAGGAGCTCTGTTTGACATAGATAGGTAGTCTGTTCCAGAGTATGAGAAGTCTCTGGGACAGGAATATATCCCTCCAGCATGTTCTGTTTATTGTAGTGACAAGGTTTAGGTCCCTACAGTATGTAGCTTGGAGAGATTGGGATTTCTTTAAGTGGAGCATGTCCAACAGCTCTGGGTTTGACATTGCTTTGTATGTTAGGCAGAGATCGCCTCTGAGTAGGCGATATGCGATGGAGTAAAGCTGGAGTTTTTTGAGACAGTCTGCGTAGGGCATCTGTTTGAGGCCAGTAATCCTCTTTGTGAGGTATTTCTGTGGCCTTTCCAGTTGTTGTAGATGTCTTGTGAGGTACATACCAAAAAGGGCATTGTACTCTATCATGGGTCTAATGAGTGATGAGTAGAGGGGAACAATGACCCCTTTTTTTCTGGATGAGAAACCTTTTGTGATGAGGTGAGCCACGTAGAAAGATTTCCTGACCACTGTGGCGATGTGATTATCAAAGGAGAGACTACTGTCCACCTGTGTCCCAAGGTCCCTTATCACACTTTCGGCGTTAAGTAGACTACCACTTATGTGGTACTTCATGGGTACAGAGTTTTACCAAAGGGGATGACAATACACTTTTTGGCATTGAGCTTCAGGCCATGGCTTTGACACCAGGCATCTGTCTCAGTGAGGACCTTTTGTAGTATGTCCACATCGTTAGGAGTTTCGATTATAGCTCCTAGTTTGCAGTCATCTGCAAACTTTGTTAGCCAAAGACCTTCTGTGTTAGCCTGTATTTTAGAGAAGTAGATAACAAACAGGAGAGGACCCAGGACTGAACCTGTGGTACTCCACTTGTCACTGGTCTGAAGTCGGATTTGGAGTCTGCTACTTTCACAGTGTGGGTTCTGTCCATGAGCCAGTTGGCAACCCATCTTGTGACATAGGGATTTAGGGTCTATATTGCAAAACCGAAAGAGCTATTCATCGAGTTCACTTTAGTCAACACATAAATAGTGACCGCTAATTATAGCGAAGTGCACAATGAGCGAAAGTCAAAACAGTGAAAACTTTTGTTTGGCCAAAAGCAAGAACCTGGTGTGATGTAGACAATGAAATACACCACAGAAAGACACCCCGCACCGTAAGTAAAGAATAACGTTCCTAATATGAAATAATGCACACTACCCTCCTTAATGATATGAATTCCCTACGTGAATGGCACACAACCCTTGAAGCAACCGGACATAATTCAAATAGTAAAATGACTGAACACCGTGACCGACCCCAACACACTAAACCCGTGCAGTTGAATGTAAGAAAGCAATATAAAGTGTAGTCAGTGCATACAGCTACCATGTGTATAGAGACTACATTAGACTTTTAGTAACATAGCTACAGTACGTCAGAAGTCCCAAGTGTTATATTCCTCCCGTTAGTGAAGTACTGACTGTAAACGATGTTCCCGCTCTAAGGATTTCTTCTTCTTTGGGGATAATGGACAAGCTGACAGAAGCTGCACCCTCAATTCATCTACCCTATTATGTTCACATACCAGCACTGAAATCACGGCTGATATATCTGAGATTCGCCTACCCAGCAAACACTGAATACGCCTATGCCACCCCTCAACATGGTTCTGTGTTCGCTGTAAAGCTTTAGTATTAAGGGATGACACATTCCAGAATGAGATAGGGTAAACAGGTGGAAACCGTGCAGAGGCCGTAGTCTGTGTTAATTGTTTACGAACATGGCCAAGTACATACACATCGGAGAAATAGGAGAACAGAGCCCTACCGTCAGCAGGGAATGTTTTAGTCAACTGTCTAAATGCTGGAATGACCTCACTTTCAGATAGAAAAGCCAATGCTATCAATTGTTTTACAGACAGCTGGAATTCAACTGACATCCCATACATATGTGACAGCTGCAATTGTTGAACCTTTCACCATACGTTCTGTGAAAAATGGAACAGACAACCTTTATTGCATACATCCGCAAAATTAGCTGCAATACTCTTCATGGCTGCCAATTCAAAGTCACACAGCAGGTACTGTACAGTAAGACTTAGGTTAGAGTCAGCTAGTAAAGTAAATAAACAGTCTCACATGTAGTTGTATGCCTTGAATGACTTTATAGGCATTAAACAGTATACCAGCTGTACACATTTCTGCTTACCGCTATGTGTGATACTTCCGTGTATACTGTAGAGTTGTCTGCAAAACTTTCCTTTTGTTAGGAAGATCCCATCCATAAACCATATTTCACACTTGCAGAGATCTATGTGATTCTCTGCAGTAGTAAAGAGTAGTACATGCAGGTTTGAGTGTAGATCTACTTTCCGTTGTTGCAGGAATGTAGATTGCTTTAACTTGTACTCGTCTAAGCATACTGAACTGAGGGGTGTGGATGGTTTAGCATACGTTAACAACTTCTCCCGCCACACTCTATTTACCTGCTGTAGCAGCGATCTTCTGGTTGGTAGGGTTACAACACTTTCTAGAGATGTGCTAGCCAACACATCATCAACAACTAATGCTGGAGTGTTTCTGGTAGTACTAGCCATGTCCTTCAATTTCCGGCATGCCCTATATTTCTCCACTTCTGTTGGGTCAGTGGCATGGTCAAGTGATGTGGATTTTAGTAGTATTTCCTCTACACCCTTCATTGTTGTTATCGCCCTGCCCTTACATTTGTAACTATATTTAAGCCGGCAGCACCAGTATTTCCTACATTTCAACACCTTTTCCAGATTATGTAAGTAACCATCAACTACCAACATCTCCTTGTCTTTTTGCAATTTTACTGTACGGTAACTATTGCCTATCATACCAGGACCTGTTAGTGTATATGTAGCCATTGCTGCATATATGGATTGCCATACACATAGTTGTGTTCCGCATCACACCTGCTTTTATCATTTCCGGTACTGAGTGTGTCGGACTACTTTGATATGTCTCATTGGTATATATACACAGCTTATTGTATATTGGGATGTTGTCCTAAAGTGTAGGCTGTTATGAGAGTGTCACATACATTAACTGTGAATTACTAGTGTAGGTGTGTCGTGCTATTGTTTGTCTGTTACGTACCTACTTTACTAGGTTTGGCCAACTATGCTTTTTCGAGTTCTTGTGTTTCGCTGTGGGTGTTCTTCGACGTTTAGATGGATCGCTGTTTATGTGTCGACCAAAGTGAACTTGATGAATAGCTCTTTCAGTTTTGCAATATAGACCCAGGGATTTATACCTAGTTTAGTGAGCTTATCTATAATTCCAGAGTGGGGGATGGTGTCGAAAGCCTTGGCGAGATCTAGATAAGCTGTGTGAACCACCTTACCCTATCTATGGCTTTGTTGACTGCTTCAAAGAAGTTAATCAGGTTTAGGAAACATGATCTGCCTTTTACAAATCCAAACTGGGTAGGGTCCAGAGTTTGGAGATTACCAATGTCTTTGTTTATGAGTTCCATGATGATACGTTCCATGGCCTTGCAGACCAGGCTCGTCAGGCTAATGGGAGGGTAGTTCCCGGGGTCCATCATGGCTCCCCCTTTGTGAAGTGGGATAACTATTGTGGTGCGCCATTCAGTTAACACAAAGCCTGAGGTGAGGCTATGATTGAATATGGTATTTAGGTAGGGTGCCAGTTCGTTCTGTAGCTCATGTAGAACGCAGCCTGGGATATTGTCAGATCCCATGGATGCTTTGTTCTTGGCTTTGGAGAGTGTGTTTTTTACCGGTGTAGCCGTGATTACAGGAACTTTGCATTCTTCCAATATAGAGATGAGCCCTCTAGGGGGTGAGAGGGGGGGTAAAGTTAGCACTGAACCTATCTGCCAGGATGTTGGCAATATCAGTAGGTTCTGTATATTTAGTGACATTGTGCTGTAACTCAGAGCAGATCTGAGTGTTGCCATTGAGATTCTTGACATAGCTATAGAATGCTTTGTGGTTGTTTTTAGAGTCAGTGGCAATTTTGTTTTCATAACTAGCTTTGGAGGATTTTATGAGGGATCTCAGCTTCTTACTGAGGTTGACCAGGGAGTTCCTCCAGTCATGGGATTTTACTCTTTTTTTGCAACAGTTTCTTTCTTCTGTTGTAGAGTTTGTTTATTGCAGAGGATTACCAGATTGGCTTCCTTTTTTTGGAGGATAGCATCTTGGTTCTATTAGGGATAGCATGATCCATGCACTTGTGTAAGTGCTTATAAAATGCATTTGTGTAGGATTCAGCAGTCGTACCTCTATTGTCCGTCTGCATGGGTGTCATGAAGTTTGCCACTTCTGTCTTAAGAAGTGCGAAGTTGGCTTTGGAGAAGTTTTTTACGGTGGTTTCCCTAATTGTGGATGGGGGCAAGATGTGGATGTCTAGGGTGATTAGCTTGTGGTCAGATCTGACCAATGAGGAATTGACCTCTGGTGTGGAACACTGGTTGCCCATGTTGGTAATGACCAGGTCTAGGATATTGCTGCCCCAGGAGGGGGTGTGAATAAGTTGATCCAAGGCGTTGGAATTTATGAATTCTAGAAAACATTGAGCAAAAGAGTTGGTACATGAGTAGTTTTCCCAATTAATGGTGGGGTAGTTGAAATCCCCTATTATTAGGGTGTTGAGTTGTACCCTAATACTTTCCAGTGTATTAATAAATGAGGAGTGGGAATCCTGGGGTATGGTGGGGGGTCTGTAGCAAGCTACAATTTGGACTGTGGTCTTGCCCAGTGTTAGTTGCACTTGGATAATCTCGGATGCATTACAATGCTGTGCAACTAGCCTGGAGGTGTGGATATCCTTAATGAATATGGACACACCTCCACCTTTAGTGCTTCATTCCAGGTTAGGTGGCCAAAAGGTGTGGTATGAATTATAGCCTGGTAATGCAGGGGTGCTCCCTGGAGCATTGAACCATGTCTCTGTCACTGCACAGATGTCGATGTTCTCCATTTTAAGGAGTGCCTCGAGTGAGTGCATTTTGAGGTTTAGACTTCTAGCATTGAGTAGCATTACCCTCAGATTTTGCTTGCTTGTACCTGTTACGGTGGTGAATTTGTCATTTGAACCCTGCCTAAAAAAGGCACTATAGGGGTGGCAAGAGCCTTAGCCAGTACCCGGAATCCCATGGTCGACAGGTACAGGCCATCTCTGGCAAAGCATCGTGGACTGTCGATCATGTCATCCCAGGCAGACAAATACTGGATCCCCTTAGAATGACACCAGAAGCTTAGACAATTGTTGAAGTCAATCATTTTGTCCTTGTACTGTGCTACTCAGGGCTAGGGTCATACCTGCCTGGGCTACAAGATCGGAGAGCTCCTCCATGTCTCTTTTCATGTAGTCCAGGGAGGTACATCTCAGGTCATTCACACCAACATGGACAATGACAGTGTCATATTTGTACTTGTTGTGGAGTGACCTGAGTGCGTGCGTTATGTGGTGGATCCTGGCATCTGACAGGCAGCTGACAGTAACTTTCTCCTTGTTTAGCCTGGTGAGTGGAACATCAGTGTGCCTGACTATAGAGTCACCTATGGCTAAAGTGTTGGGTACGTTGTTATGCCTTATGGGCTGTGGTTGAATGGCACACTGAGTTTGTGGGCTATGTGTCATTTGGGTTGTGTTGGGGAGTGGAGTTTGCTTGCATTTCTGCTTTGGAGGTCCCTGATGTGAGATATAGCACTGTACTGTACCTCAGTATAATCTGCTTCAACTTGAAGAAATGACCAAGCTTGTCGCATCCTTGGCATTCTGGAAACACACTTAGCTTTGATTAAGCATTTCATCTGGTATACTTGTACTTGTCCATGGACTATGATCTGTTTGTTAGAAGTTGCACTATTCTTGTAATAGAGTTTGATGCATTTATACTTCTGTGTTTTTTAATCAAGTGACTGTGTAGAAACATATCACATAGTGCATGTCTAACATGATGGTCAATAATACTGATCAGAAGAACCATTGATCAGTCTGCCTTTAACCATGCATCGCATCTTGTAAATAATATTTGATCCCTACATGCATGGCCACTTGAACTTAAATCTTAAGTAGGAGATGCTTTCTATAAACTTACATGGTTAAATAGTTTAAATAACTATATTCCTCTAATATTATGTCGTAAGATCATAGGAGATTACCAGGTTATCGATCTGGAGGGCATTTAAAGCCTAGCTGTTTTATTCCAATGTAATACCATAGAAATGTTAGTCAATACCCAAGACTGCATTTAGTGATGACTGCCCTTATCCAGGAGAGTTGTGGGCTCTATCTCCAGTAAGAATTTATGCTGCCCCATCCACTCGTCCAGGCTGTTCTTGGACAGTATCAAAGAGGTGTTCTGTTTCACATGAATTAGTAACCTGTTCCAAAGACATGACAGTCACTGGGAGATAAATCTGTCCCTCCAGCATGTCCTATTTAAGTCACAGGCCATATTTGAGTCCCTGGAATAAATAGCCCAAGTCTGTTTGATTTACAGATATGCAGCAAGTTTATTAGGTTTGGGTCTTGGATTGCTCTGTAGGCCAGGCATAAGTCTCCCCTAAGAAGTCTATACAATATGGAGTATAGTGACAGGAACTTTAATCAGTCTGTGGAAGGCACATCTTCTTTGTTAGAAACCTCTGAGGTCTCTCTAATTGCTGCAGGTGCTTAGTACAGTACATGCCAAACGGGACATTATACTAAATTATGGGCTGGATAAGTTCCGAGTATAGGAGTGTTTTAACTTGTTTTGCTCTTGAGGTGATTCCTTTACTAATCAAGTGTGCTACATAGAAAGCTTTCCTTACTACAGTAAACACATGGTGATCAAAGTTAAGGTTGCAGTCAACTTGTGATCCCAGGTCCCTTACCATTTCATGGGTACTTAGGGTATTGTTGATTTGATAGTGTGACGGACATTGTTTTTCTGAAGGGAATGGTGATGCATTTTTTTGCATTCAGTTTGAGACTGTGACTTATACACAAGTCGTTGGTCTGAGTGAGACCATCCTGGAGTATACTAATATAATTTGGCGATTCTGTGATTGCACCTAGTTTGCAGTCATCTGCAATCTTGGTTAGCCACAACCCCTTAGTTTTGACCTGAACTTCTGAAAAGTATATACCAAACAGTAGGGGGCACAGATACATTCTGCAGCTAAGAAAGCCTTTCTATCTCAGTAAAACACTGAAATTAATGAGTTTGTGATTCATCATTTTCTTTTCTAATTTTTTTTTTTTTTTTTTACAGAATCCATATCTGTGTACCTTCATCTGGTATCATCAGAATTTGTAAGGATAACACTGCCTCGGCAATAATGCCTGCTAATAGTTGCAAACTCATATAAATATATTAAAGGAATTCAACTGCAATACAACAGACTTAAAAAAGAGCTGCATATAGAGCCCATGCATGCCACAAAGCTCTTCCGATGTCAGAAAAAGCAGTATTCTGGTCATTTTCAAAGTTAATCTCTCTATCTGTATGGCGGTCATAAATTCTCTCCTGGGTTATCCTGCAGAGTCCTTCCTGAAAAGGGGGTAAATGCTCTATAATAGCATAATTATAATTCAAAGTGTTCATTTGGTTTGTACGTTAACAGTCTACATGACTATGAGCCTATGAACCCTAAGTGTATAAAGCATCAAAATACATGCATAGTATGTAAATATTACATATCGTAATAGTTCGTGTCCACAGAAATAACAAATGCTCTGCAAAGAATGTGCAAATTTGCATTTGGATAATGTAAATGGTCATTGCAACAGATTATCAATATAGAGGAAAGGGGAGCAAGTTATATTGTAATCACTCATGAGGTTAAATCACCGTATCTTAGACAAAAGGAAAATGCTTGTTTTTTTTTTACATAGAAATGAATGTCTATGACCTCGCCTTTCTTCAGAAAGCTCAGAATAAAAGCACCATTTATGAAACTCATGCTGGGATTCATAGACAATCTGTTTTGCATGCAAAGCAGCCTACTTACTAGGCAAGCTTTTGTTGTATCTTTCGGCTTTTCCCGGTTAGGGGTCGCCACAGCGGAACTCTGGTCCACTAATGATTGGCAGTAGATTTTTACGTACCGAGTTGCTAGCCCTGACGCACAACCTTCAACGAAGGTACGCTCATTCATGCATGTCTCCACACAGAAGACGCTTTAGCTGAGAATCGAACAGGACGTCTTCTTGTGAGGTGACAATTCTACCGCAGCACCACCACCGCAGTACAGACAAGCTTGTTAGATTCAAAGAGCCCTGCGCTGTGTAGAAATACAGATCTGCACAAATGATCAGCTTGGGTGTCAGAAGCATATTCAAATGTAGTTAGTGGGGTTATGGTCTAGGCTGATGAGGTCTGTAAGAATCATGGTACAATGTACTATTCCAAATATGTATTAAGTGTATTTGTAAGCCCTTTTGTATTACTATGTCTTGCTATTAAGTAGAAATAAATAATGGTTTATGTATTACTATTATGTACATACCATGTGTTAGTATCTGCATAGAATGTGAAAATGTGATAGTAGAATGTATTGTCCTTCAACATTATGTACATGAAGCTGTTCTCCCTGGGCTTCCACTGAAAAGGGGCCTTGTGCCCAGCTGGACTTCCTCAGTACACAAGGACATTTGAGTAGTACAGAATTTCTATATTCTGTACCAGAAAAGTTATTCTAAAAGGCAGTGTAGAAACTAAGTAAGTGTAGTGCAGTACATACCTATGCTTTCAGTGCAGGGAGTCTGCACAGGGGAATAGGACAGCACTATCCTAGTTAAATTGCCTATCTGGGTAATTAGTAGTAAATGTAGGACAGGGAGTGAGGGTTGTTTGTTCATGCTTTTGTGTGTGTCTGTGTGTGTGTTTGTGCATGTGCATACACATGTCAGTGTGTGCTTGTGTCTGTGTGTGTGTGTGTGTGTGTGTGTGTGAGAGTGTTTGGGAGGGGGTGTGTTTGTGGGTGTATTTGTACAGGAAGAGTGTTTTTGCATGACTGCCTAATGTGACCGTGTGTGTGTGTGTGTGTGTGTGTGTGTGTGTGTGTGTGTGTGTGTGTGTGTGTTAGTGACCTGTCACTACTAATAATGAGGAGATCATGACTGTAGAGAGTGCAGGACTACAGTTACACATTGTGTTCACATCTGCCTGTGTGCCTGTGTGCATGTATGAACCCGTGTATCTCTGTGTGATTTTCAGAGTGTCAGAATGACTGTGCATGGGATATGCCTGTGTGCCTGTGTATAGTCTGTGCTATTGCACTAGGTGGCTAGGTAGAACAGATGAATGATCTATAGCTCAGGTTTGCTCCTCTTAGGCTTCCTTGTTCAAAAGTGTCTGATGTAAGTACAGGGTGCCAATTGTATGTGTGTGTGTGTGTGTGTGTGTGTGTGTATGTGTGTCTGTCTCTCTGTTACTGGGGGAGAGGTCTGTACCTGAGGGTGGTCTGAAGGTTGGAAGGGTACTCATCTAAGTAGGGTAAAACTGTTCAGTGATTCACAGTCATGTGCATTACCCTTTAATGAGACATTGCTTTTCTGGGAATATGTTTGACTATGAAAAGCAAAGTCAAATAGTAGTGCAACTCAACGCATCAGTGTAGTCCAAAAGTTGCACCACTTTGACACTTTCTGAGTATCCCATCCATTGTTTCTCTCAGAAGCCACAAATGCCTTTCACCATAGCTAAAGTATTTCTTTGTTTTTTTTGTAAGTCACAAAGCTCAAATCAGTTTCACGCCTGATAATATATTATCCATATAGTCTCTCCAAGAAAAAGCCACATTTTCTAGTCTGTACAGTTAATAAAATGTATTTATCGTGTATGTTGTCTTTGCTTTTGGTTAAGTTGAGGTGATCACTAAGTCTGATTTTGTGGCATTGCAAAATGCCATGTCATTTGAAACTGCTTTCATAGTGATTTAGTTACAGCAAAGGATATGTATAGACTTTCATCCTTATACCTACACCACTAACAACACACACACACACACACACACACATACACACACACACACACACACACACACACACACACACGCACACACATCAGTTAGGTGCTCATACTATCATGCACAAACATAAACATATACACACAACTCGTACACACACACACACATGCACACACACACACACACACACACACACACACACACACACACACACACACACACACACACACACACACACAAAAACACCTATCAGTTAGGTACAAACATAAAAACGCACGCGCACACACACACACACACACACACACACACACACACATCAGTCAGGTACTCATACTATCACACATAAACATTTTTATTGTAATATATAGTAATAAAGTTGAATAACAAACCCTTCAAACTTTTATTTATAGGGAGCATGGTAATATAAGTAATATAAGTAACATAATTGCAGGAATCGCCATTCAAGTCTTTTGCAACTCTGGAATATATAAATAAAACAACCACTAAACTATAGCAGAAAAATATGTGTCATAATGATTTTGATATTAGCATGATGCTAAAAGCAGTATGTGATATGCAATCTTGTGACATAGTGTCACCTTGTCTGCCACCGTCTTGCACGAGTAAGATTAATTATTTATGTTGTACACTCAGCCTTAGAAAATACATCCCATGACTTCACAGCAATGTGAAAGCCTTCATAAATCAAATAATGAAGGAATGAAATCCATGTTACAGAAATAGGATGCATTTTTGCATGAATCTTTTCAAAATTCATGTCACATTTTCAAATGTCTCAAGTTTTGTTTTACTTGTCTGCATTAAATCAGATAATAATTGGTCTTAACACTGATTCTGTTAATACCTCATATTCCGAAAGTGAATACATTAATAGATCTCAAGATGACATAGCATCATCTATGTAAATTATGCCCAGGATTTTTCCAGTCCATGCATAAA